>NW_018743071.1:0-33946 GCF_001683475.1 Chenopodium quinoa | reverse complement strand
CCAATAACAACAACAATGTACTATGTTGTCAAAGTGTTTTAATTATGTGTACACATGTTTGACCTAATTTAAAACCAAATATGAATACAATTAAAGTTTCATATATTCCTCAATCTATTTTGACTAAAACGATTTAATCATAAATTAATCCTCAATGCATTCTGAATTAAATAAATCTTTTTTATTTTAATTGACAACAACGCTTGACTAATTATAATAGTCAAAATCCAGTACAATTAATAGTCTAGTATTACTTTCAATGTAACTTATCTTAAAAATAATTGAAATCATAACTTTAAACATATATTATAAATGAAAATAAGGTATGAACTCCATTAAAAAGAAGGGGACAAAAAAACATCTTAAAATTTAGAAAGTTAAAACATAATATTGGCATAATATTTGATGAATACCGAGACAGAAAAATGGCAGTAAATAAAATATTGGAACAGAATATTTGACGAATATATCTTCTTATATTTTTTATAAAACCTTTCCGATTTTTCAAATATGGAGGTAAATAAGGTTTCGAAATTCATTTTGGAAATAACTTTTTATATTTTTGATAAAACCTTTCAGATTTTCAATAAATATATTGACCTTGTTTCCCGCGTCCTTATTGCCAAATACATGCATATGTACTTATTGCCTTCATCCATTGAATTTTCAAATCACAACTCTTCACTCCACCTTTTCACCTTCTCACTCCTCTAAAACCGTCACTTCATCCAATACTTAAGCCCTGTTTTATCTTTCTCTCCTTGTACTTATTGCCTTCACCCATTGAATTGTCAAATCAAACTCTTCACTCCACCTTTTTACCTTCTCACTCCTCTTAAACCGTCACTTCATCCATTATTTAAGCCCCCCGTTTTCTAACTCTCTCCTGTCTCCACCTATTTCACCTTCATCTCCACCTCTAAGCCTCATTCTTTACAGCAATGGCGCCCAAAAGAAAGTACATTGCCTGTTAAATCTTAATTCTCTTTGTTTAGTTCCTAAATTATTTCAAATTTCTCTCCCCAAACTTTTCAATTTCTCGCATTCTAAAACCTCCTTCACTTCCTCAATTATGGTTGGTTCTTTCTCCATATTAACGCTATACGCCACCTTAAGAAATCCCTCGAGAGATATTGACGCTGCAGATTATTCAAATAAGCCCCCTCGCGGTAACTTGTTCGCTATCGGTCTCTCGCCAGTATTTAGCCTTGGACGAAATTTACCGCCCACTTGGGGCTGCATTCTCGTTTAATGTTATATACCCGTTTCGCGATTGCATTCCTCTGATGATCTGTAACATCCCGGTTCGGCCCTGTACAATCGATTCTCTTTATTTATTTTTCAGGTTTTATTTACAAATTAAAAGCAAAGATGAATTTATGCAGTCGGGGTGAGCTGTTACGGCTGTTAGACGAGCATTGTCGTGAGGAGAATGATAAGCGTCGTAGTGATGAGGCTCGTTCGGAGTTTGACTTCCTGTATCTTCCTATTGATTTGAAGCGCGTCTTTATTCTCTATATTTTCTTGTCTTTTTCTGGTTTTATTTCCTTTAATTGAATTTGGGTAATTAACATAGGAGGAGAAGTAATTTGGGGTATGCCATCGTGAATTTTACAGCCGTTGACAATCAAAATGGTGAACTAAGAGTATTATATCTCCCTCAAGTTTCGATAAGCCGAAAATTGGTTATCGTAACTTGAGGGAGATATAATACTCAGTAATCTTATCTGGCCTTACTATCTGTAATTTTGATCAATTGGGATGGTTTAAATTATTCGAAAGATTCATCACTTGCAGAGATTTCAGTCACGGCTAAATCATGTCCAGGCAGCTTAATCCCATCTAGATGGAACTCGGTGTCATCATTCTCCCTGTTACAACGGGAATCAGACCTGTATCTTCTCACCTGAGCAGCCTGATGTAATGAAAAGTTTAGATGAGTGTCATGAGAACTTTTAGCGGAACACCAATCCAGACAACAGAAGCCACAGTCACGCATATTATCATTGTTCCTCCATGGCATTTCTTTTATTCCTATTTTGCTTTCTTTTACTAATTGTTTCTAAAGTGTAATCGGGTGATTACGGGTAGAAGAGAGGTGATCTTGTAAGCGCTTTAGGGCTCTAAAGGAAGAAATAAAAAAAAAAGTTTAAAAAACCTACGGGTTGAACAACCCTAGGCGGAGACGTAGGCATTTTTTTGCCGAACATCGTAATAATATTTGTCTCTTTTAATGCTTTTTTGCTTTATTTTACTGCTTTTACTTCAGTTTTATTTACGCAACATGTTTTTAAGCCTTGAAATAAATCTCAAAGCCTTGACACTGAATAGTTAAATCAGTTTATTACGCATTTGAACAACCCTAGGCGGAGACGTCGGCAATTTTTGCCGAATTTCGTAATAATATCTGTCTCTTTTACTGCTTTTTTGCTTTATTTTACCGCTTTTAACTTCAGTTTTATTTACGCTAATTGTTTTTAAGCCTTGAAGTAAATCTCAAAGCCTTGACACTAAATAGTTAAATCAGGTACGCCTTGAAAACTTCGTTCAAGACCTTGAACTTTAAAACTTGCGACAATTGGCCATACTCTTTTCCAACCCCCCCCCCCCCTTCTAGAGTATTCTTGTTATTATTCCATCACCCTATTGACCCTTCACCCTTGCCAGAATTCAACAAGGGGAGATAAATATGTGCTATAACAAGCTTTTGACCATGTTGTGTTTACTCTTGTTTATATGTTATACTATGATTTTTTGTAGTTGAAGCTTATATCAGTTGTGATTTTGACTTAGGAGTGGGTTGTATGCCTTTCTTGTATGTTTGATGGAGGTCAAAGCCATTGCTAATATGCGGGTTGTATTGTTCAAGTCCAATATTTTCAAAGTTTGTTTTCTGAGTTATAATCGGCTTTATTTTAAAAAGACAAATTCGGATGAAATATTCACTTAGCTCAAGGCCTTGACCTTAACCCTTAAATGAAATACAAATAACTGAGCTCATTGATTTCTTTTTCTTTAAGGCCACTTTAGTACAAAACTGATTCATTCAAACATTAGTTTTGAAGACGCTCTACGAATTATTTTACAAAGCCTTGTAAATTATCTCAGGACCTTTACCTTGTATTATTAATACCACAAACACTCTACGAATTATTTTACAAAGCCAAGAAAAAATGATCTCAAGACCTTAACCCTGTATTATTAATACAACAAACAATTGACAATTGGAATAATATTTTATATTATTAATACAATAAACAATAGGAATAATATTTCGTCAACTGACACTTTTTTAGTATTAAACAAAACTGTAAACTGAAAATAATAACCATATCTAGAACCCTTATTACACACATTCCAAACTGAAATGAATTATCAATATCCAAATCCTGTAAGATTATTCAGAACATTCCACACTGAAAAAAATACAAATAGAAATACAAGTAGAAATACAAGTGTAACTGAGCTCATTGATCTGTCAGCTCAGGCATTCGGCCCCTCCTTTGCCTGGCCTTGAAGTTAACCCAGGCACTGGTAAATCATGCATCTGCATCCAAACAAAGTTATGACAGATTCAGATTCAAAGTACACAGGTGAAACAACTACTTTAAGATCAAACCTCACATTATTCGATCCAGCTTGTAGGGGTCCAACACTATCCCTTCCATCCCTTGGGTGTTGTTCACAGTAAGCAACATCCAATAGCTTCAACCACAAAACCCAATACAAATGGAAAAAGGTTACTCTAAACTTTATTTGATTGAAGCAGAACACTATGCATACTATGCAATATAATACAAATACAAAAGTGCTTACCCCTAGTTTCCCGTAGTCGTCGGACAACAATTTGTCTGATTTTGCTGCCTTCCCAATCTGCTGCATTGTCCACACTTTAATTCTTGGAAAAACATCTCATTGAATAGGATCCCTATCCAACCGATCCAAGTAAAATATCTGCCAAATAATAAAAGCAAAACAAGAAATTACTAAACAACAAAAGCACAAGATCAAAAAAGAACAAGCAACAATACACTGAAACACATACTACGACAAATATTGCACACCTGCCGCATCCACTGGCAAACCCATTAGCATAGAAACGTCGAGCAAAATTTTGTACGCTCTCCAGCAACTTCGACAACACTAAAGAACACCAATCATACTCGATTGCCTCCATAGCACAGCTTACAGCAGGTAGTAGGTGACTATGGAGTACAACACCATCTCTAAAGCAATTATCAAGAACAACCCGAGGTGACTGTGTGGGACACAACACCATCTCTAAAGCAATCAAGAACAACGTCTTGAATTCCTCTTCCTCTCCAGCATCAAAGTACCCCTCCAACCGATTCATCATATCTGAACTTAATGGTATGCCTACAGACGTGTACACCTGACCAGATTGTCTACCAGACTTGGACTCCCACTGTTTTGGGGTTTTTTGAGGTGTCCTACGGGAGAGTTACAGCACCGGGAATGTACGCCTGACTTCTGTACCTGCAAAACCACGAAACTCCGGTGGGGTGGAGTTCCGCCTCCGAAGGTCAAGTTAATATGATTCCGGATGAAATTACGCACGGAAAGTAAACTGGTTCTCTCGGATTCCGGGAGATTCCGCAATTAATATTGCTCGGGTTTGGTGTGTGTATTTATGGATGTCCATAAATGAGGTAGATTCCTCTATTTATAGCAGATGGATCTGCTCCCCCATTGGGGGTACAATGCCACGTGGCATCCATTGGTTGGATTCCCATGGTGCAATAGGGTGGTGACACGTGTCAGGCCCCTATAGGGCCACGTGTCTAGGGTAATTTTTACCCTAAACATTTGCCCCTCACGGGTTCTGACGTAGCTATGCCACGTGGCACCTGTGACACTTGCTAACCGGGAAGGAAGGCGACGGTTCGCCTCCTTCCCCCACTTTTTTCAAATTTTGAACTAAGGGGAAAGAGGAGGTGACGGTTCACCTTCTGAGATTTCCTATAAATAAGAGTCCCCCTCCTTGAGAGAAATTTCTTGAGAGAAAAAGCGAGAGCTCCTGACCCTGCCTACTTGCTCGTGCAAACAGCCTTTATCTTCTTCCGGATACCGCTTGAGTTACGCAGTCCGTCTCACTAAGGTATCCTTTTGACTTAATCGGTATTTTTTGATTAGATGTTTGATTATGCTGCAACCGGATTTTTCCGTCTGGAGCTTTTTTAGGCAATTTTTTATAAATTGCGTCTATTGAAAATCTCAGCCAGGGTAGACCGTCTGAGGTATCTGCAGGCACTCTTGTTGAAGAGTTACATTCAATAGACCCTCAGCCGGTTTACACCGTCTAGGGCATCAAACAAGCAATCTCATTGGTGAGTTGCATTCAATTGACCCTCAGCCGGTGTAAACCGTCTGAGGTATCTTCAAGCAATCTCATTGGTGAGTTACATTCAATTGACCCTCAGCCGGTGTAAACCGTCTGAGGATCTTTGAGCAATCTCATTGGTGAGTTGCATTCAATTTACCATTAGCCGGTGTAAACCGTCTGAGGTATCTTCAAGCCATCTCATTGGTGAGTTGCATTCAATTGACCCTCAGCCGGTGTAAACCGTCTGAGGATCTTTGACCAAACTTTCTTTTGGTCTGCCTTGCTGTTTTCCCAGCCGGTTTCACATCGTCTGGGGGGTGAGCAAGCAATTTCTTCCTAAACCGCTTTGCTGGAACCCCAGACCGGTCCTCTACCGCCTGGGGTGCCTTCAAACAACCTTTTCATCTTAACGAATACACAGCCGGCCTTCAGGCCGCCTGTGTTGGTTTCATTCAATTTCTTTGAGCTGTCCTCTTGTGAGCCTCAGCCAGTTTATGCCGACTGGGGGGTCTTTGGACAATCTAATAAAAATCCCAGATTATTTGCTTCTGCAAATCTAACCCAACCGGCTTTTCCCGCCTGTGGTATCTTTGGGAAACATTGGTGATCAATTTTCCTTCATTTGCCAATTTTTAGTTTGCTCAAAGTGATACCGTTTGGGGTATATTTGGTCAACAACCGTCCCCAAACTGTTATTCAATCTCAAGGTAACATCTTGGTTCCTTGTCTTTTTGGAGCTTATTTTTGAATCTTTTGGCTGTAAATACCTTAAAATAATGACCTCACCCATCACACACACGGCACACCACAATTTAGAGGTCAGCCGGTCTCCTGGTACGGCTGAGTCTAGGACTGGGGGTGCCGCCTCTGGGTACGGGTAGTCTCCTTGTTCATCTCCAAAATCGACCGTCTCTGTCTCTGTGCAGGACGCAATGGCTTGCATAAAAACGACTGCCTTCGACCCAGAGTACAGAGAGGCAGACTCTGGCGAGCTGCCGCCTGACCCCAATCAGACAAAGGGGACAAGGGATTCTCCGCATGGCACCCCAAGCACTCCCAGTGATGGGATTTTAGGAATGGGTATGGGAGGCGATGAAGATGCCGCCTCGCCTTCTAGAGTCGAGCTGGAACACCAAGAAGAGGGTGCCAGCAACGACGAGGCCGCCTCCTCATCCGGTAGAGAGCAGAGTGGCAGCAGCAGCAGCCTCTTGACGCCGGATGCTGATAGTGAGGCGGAGGAGAGGCCTAATTGGAATAATAAAGGCGACCCTTTCCTCATCGTCGTTTCTGCCAAGGATAGGTCTAGCATCGCTAATAACTTGGAGGACTTCATCAAAATTTGCCCTCTTGGGAAGAAATGGAAAATAATTGTGCCGCTTGAGATGGGCACTATTGTTTGGGAAGACGAGCAACCCAATGCAAACAGGTATTTTGGCTGCTATGAAGCGATATTCCTGGCTGGCCTCCGCTTCCCCCATCATTATACAATAAAGGCCATCCTTCGAGGGTATGGCCTTGGTATCTGGCAGTTAACCCCCAACTCATGGGTTAACATTTTGGGTTACATTGCCGCCTGCGAGATGCAGGAAATCAACCACGACTGGGAGGCCTTCGCTCACATGCATTACTTGAGCAGAAGTCCAGGCGGTTGGAGGGCCTGGTACACATTGACCACCTATCCCCAGTACTTGATGACTTTAGACAAACCGTCTAAGTGGTCCGACTGGAAGAACATGTTCTACTTGGTCTCCGCCCCTACTTAGGAGGAGAACCGGGAGTATAGTATATACAACCGGAAGCCACCCCTTGGGTCACAAGTGCAAGAAGCCTCGTATTCCGGATGAGGACTATGAGCGAATAATAGAGTCTAAGTTCATTGAACAGACCACCACAACCCTCTCCAATGGGGACTTAATCAGTGTACCCAGAAATTGGGTACCTAGGCACGAATTTCTTCGAGACAAGGCGTTTCTGTCCGTCTGTAAGCTTAGCACTCAGTTTGATAAACGTAGGTCACATTAGAGATTGCCCGATTTTATTTTGTAATAACTTGTTCCTTGTTTGGTCTGTGTTTCTGACCGGATGAGTTCTTTTGTGCAGTGCGTGGATTAGCAATGCTGCCTGCTGACAAGACACCCGCCAAGTCAGCCGCTGAAATTCGCAAAGCTAATGCGGAGATAAAACTTTCTGCCCAAGCGGCGAAGAAGGTATCTTGCTTTTCCTTTTTTCTTTTTACATAAATTTCCGTTTGGCTTCTATGCCGCCTGATTCTTATGCTCATTTTTAGGATGGGAGCAAGGTGCCACATTCCATCTCCAAAATAATAAGGCCTCGGCCTGGAGATGAGCCGCCTATCCACAACAAGGCGAGAAAGACTTCCTCCTTGACAGTACCCAGCCGTCTGACGATTGGGGGTAAATCTGTCAAAAACCTCGACTTGGGGTTTGATCTATCAAAGAGGCAACCGGATGTTCCTGAAAAGGAGACGGCGCCGCCTAGGGCATCTGGCGCTTCAGTACCGGCTGAGGGCAGCCATGACCCTCAGCCTACCTCCCAAGGTACTATTGACCCCTTCAACCCTTCTTTGCTTGGCAAGCCTATGCGGGTAAAGTCGCACTCCCAGCTCCGGCCAGAAGACTCTTCTTGTAGCCGGCAGTCGATAGGAGGGAAGTATGTTGCCTTCTCACCATCTTTTTCTGGTGCAGATCACTCCCCTTGCTGGCCGGATGTACAAAGGTACGCTCGGGCCATGTTGAAGGTCGTCCCCAAAGAAGAGAAGGAGGTGATCCCAGGGATCCACACCTTCAATGCCGACCAGGTTCTGGCCGACCTGTCTGAGGTACATAATCTTTCAATTTGTTTCAAGTTATTATGCCGCCTGGCCCCTTCTGACACCGTTTGGGTTTTTGCTGTCAATGCTGCGCGTGGAAGGGCTCAAGTGTGAGGAGGTAAGACGGGCTAAACGGGATGCGTCTGACGCCCATAACGTTGCCCAGTATTCCATGATTATGCATGAATTGAAAACTAAAAGCATAATCATGCAACAGGCGGATTCCATCAAGGCGCTCCAGAAGGCGCTCAATGAAGCCGACACCAATCTCCACAATCTCAAGGCGGAAAAGGAGAATACCGAGACGGAGCTGAAGAAAGTGAACGACTCTTCCAAACTTCTGGAGGTGGCCAGGACGGAGAACACAGATCTACTTGCTGACAACGTCCGCTTGAAGGAGGCGGCAGCCAAGGCCAGCGACAATTTCAAGGCTACGCTGGAGGCTTAACAGAGTCGGCTCATCGAAGAGAATGAACAACACTACATCGCTCGAATGCAGAAGGATTGGTCCCTGGTTCATCCGGACACGGAGTACACCGTCTGGGAACTTGCCTACAAATACGCAAATCTTGCCATTGATGCGCATGAAACAAACCAGCCGGCTCCGGAGCCTTATGAGGAGTGGGTCCAAAAGCAGATTGAGGCCATGCAGGCGAAGATCGACTTAGAAAGGGGAGAGAATCAAGAGGAGATTGTCCCTCCTGCCCCAAGAGCCGCCTCGTAGAGCCAGGATCAGCCTCCGCCTCAGCCATAAGCTCTTAGTCTTCTAATTTTCCGGCCTGCGTACCGTATGCTTCTATTGTATCTTTTACCAGACAGGGGTCCGGCTAACAATTGAACAAGTTTGATGTTAATATAATTTTATGCCGACTGAGTCGGTCATCTTTGCAACACTTGCTCTATTTTTCCCTTTGTTTGCTTTTCATTGTATGCTTGATCTTTTTTTTTTTTTTTCGAAAACTGACATTGTCAAATGTGTTGACTATGCCTGCCCCTGGGTGGGTGATTGTTTAGTGCAAACACTAAGCAAATAGCCGCCCATACATGCCCTGATCAATAATTAACCGGTCTGGGTCAGGCGGGTTTAGGTCAGACGCATGTTAATGCGCTGATTGCCGCTTGAGTCGCGCTTAGAGAATGAAATCGGGGTCTATGTGACCGCTTGTGCGAGAAGTCTGAGCCGGCCTATGCCGGCTGACAATAGACTTCTCACCGGCTCGGTTACCTTGGGGTAACAGCCATATGGAATCTTTCCCAAATTGGTGGGAAGTAAATTGGATAGAATTTCCGCCACCTTAGTTGCCTTGGAGCAAAGAAGGCTGCGGCTTGAATTGTAATTTCCCCGGTTGGGGTACCATGGGGTAACAGTCGGTGAAGATCTGTTAAAAGTTGGTTAATGTGCGCATAAGCTGACTGGGTTGCTTTTTGGAAATAGCCGGCTACCCAACAAGATTTAATTTTTCCGCCTGTATTGCCTTGGGGAAATAACCAGCTCTATCTTGTTTGCAATAGGTCATTCGAACGGTCATGGGCTTAACCTATCCGGTTAAGACCGTCCGACGTTTTGAAGCTTAGAACAATGTACCACCCAGAAGGGAGATGCTCTCTTCGACAAATTCACCCAGAAGGGCGTTGTCGGATGTCTGTTCGGAGGTGAAGCAGACGGTTAAATATGTCGGCTTTGTGCCTTTTAACCGGCTAAGTTAGGTACTTAGCGTTTTTTGGTTTATGTTTGGGGAAAATAGATGCCCGATCTTAGAAAATACCCGGATGTGTTGTTCACATTGGGACTTTGGTACACAAACAAATTGAAATTTGGTATTTCTCATTAATTTACTCTATTTACAAAAAAAAAAAAAAAAAAAAAACAATTACATCTTCCTAGAAGTAGTACTTTTTAAAGTTATCCACATTCCAGGTCCTAGGTAGCTTCCTACCGTCTGGGGTTTCCAGGCGGTAGGTGCCGCCTCTGACTTCGTCATATATCCGGTAGGGGCCTTCCCAATTCGGGGTCTGCTTCCCTTGCTCATTTGCCTTGCCAGTAGCTTCCATTTTTCGTAGTACAAAGTCCCCAACTTTGAGAGGACGCTTGCAAACTCTTTTGTTGTAAGCCCTCGTCATTATCAGACGGTATATTTCATGACACAAGGCGGCATTGCCCCTGCGCTCTGGGAGTGAATCCAATGCTAGGCGCATGGCCTCCCAGTTAGCCTCCTCATCATAGAGCATGACTCGGAGTGTTGGCTCATAGAGTTCAATTGGCTGAACCGCTTTAGTGTCGTACGTCATTAGAAACGGGGTTTCACCGGTTGCCCCCTTTTCGGATGTTCTAATGGCCCAAAGGACGTGAGGTAACTCATCCGCCCATAGACCACCGGCTCTTTCGATCTTCTTTTTTATGCCGTCTGAGATGAGTTTTTTGAAGGCTTCTACCTGACCGTTTGCTTGGGGCCGGCCAACAGATGCAAAACTATGCGAGATCCCCTGATCTCCCAACCAATCCTTGAGGGAAGGCATTTCAAACTGAGGACCGTTGTCAAAAACCATAGACATAGGCACCCCAAAACGGGTGAGTGATGATGTCTCACCAAATAAAGGAAATGACGTCCTTTGTCTTGATGCCTTTGACCGCCTCGGCCTCAACCCACTTAGTGAAGTAATCTACAGCCACTAGAATATATTTTCTGCCGCCTGAGGCAGGCGTATAAGGACCCAAGATGTCCATCCCCCATTTTGCAAAGGGAACCGGGCTGTAGATAGCCGTCACACCGGTTGTCGGACGGTGTATGAGCCGGCCAAACTTCTGACACTTGTCACACTTTTTCACTAAGTCCATGGCATCCGCCTCAAGGGTCGGCCAAAAATAGCCTTGTTGTCTGGCTCTCTTTGCTAGAGTCTTGCCGCCTATGTGTGAAGCACTAAAGCCCGCATGCAGATCCTCTAACACCTCTCTTCCCCTTTCTAGGGTTACGCACTTCAGCAACGGCTGGAGGTACCCCTTTCTAAAGAGTTCCCCCTTGAACATTTCAAAGCTTAGAGCTCGCTTTTTAAGCGCTGCCGCTTCTGAGGAGTTGTCCGGCAGGGTGCCGTCTACCAAATAATCCCGGATGGGGTCCATCCAGGTGGAGCTTCGGTCTAAGATTCCAATGGGATCATGCTCAATACTTCTTTTTTCCATGAGCTCCCAAAATACTGACTAAGGCGTATCGCAAGTGGCGGATGAGGCCAGCTTGGACAAAGCATCCGCCTGGTTGTTCTCGGACCGGGGCACTTGACACAAATGGAACTCATCAAATGCCCCCGCCTCCTCTTTAACCGCTTGCAGGTATTTGATCATTGCCGGATGGGTGGCCTCGTAGTCACCATTGAATTGGCTGACGATCAATTGAGAGTCTGAGCAGGCGTCAACTTTTCTTGCCCCTGCCTCCTTACACATCCGCATACCGGCTAGCAGGGCCTCATACTCAGCTTCATTGTTTGAAGCCTGGAACTTGAACCGTAGTGCATATTCGTATGTATCCCCTTCCGGAGATTTGCAAATTACGCCTGCACCACAGCCGTTTACCGTAGAGCTTCCGTCTACAAATAACTTCCAAACCTGTCCGGCATCTTCCGGCTGAGCCGGCCTAGTCATTTCGTCAATGAAGTCAGAAAACGCCTGACCCTTCACTGCCCGCCTAGGCTCAAAAGTTATTTCCAGGCTCTGAATTTCAACAGCCCACTTGATCATTCGGCCGAATGACTCCATGGTAGTCATTGGTCGTTTGAGTGGCTGATCAGTATACACAATCACCGGATGAGCCAAGAAGTATGGCTTCAGCCGCTTGACTGCTTTGTAGAGAGCCAGCCCAAATTTTTCAATCATTGGGTACCGAAGTTCAGCGCTTCTGAGAATATGACTGATGAAATACATTGGAAGTTGTTTGCCGTCTCTCTCCGCAAGGAGAACGGCACTGAGGGAGTGATCTGAGACGGCTAGGTACATGTAGAGAACCTCCTTGGGTAGGGGCTCACTAGTCTGGGCAACGAGTGCAGGTGTTGTTTTAACCTTTGAAACGCCGCCTCAGCCTCTTCTCCCCATTCAAATCTGGACCTCTTCCTAATTGCTTAGAGAGAAGTAAAGGCACTTGTCACCTGACCGGCTAAGGAATCTTCCTAATGCCGCCAGGCAACCGGTTAGCTCTTGGGCCTCCTTGACAGTTCGGGGTGATTGCATGTCAATCACCGCCTGAACCTTCTCCGGATTGGCCTCTATGCCTCTTTGATCAATCAAGAATCCGAGAAACTTCCCAGACTCAACACCAAAGACGCACTTCTTACGGTTAAGCATGACCTTGTGCCGCCTGAGTGTGGTGAAGGTTTCTCGGAGGTTAGCTAGGTGATCCGCCTGGAGCTTGGATTTGACTATCATGTCGTCTATATACACCTCTACATTCCTTCTGATTTGATTGGTAAAAACCATGTTAATCATTCATTGGAAAGTAGCAGGCGCATTCTTCAACCCAAACGTCATCACCGTATAGCAGTACAACCCCTAATCAGTTACGAAGGCCGTCTTTTCCTGATCCTTCTTCCATAGGGGAATTTGGTGGAAGCCTGAGTAGGCGTCCATGAAGCTCATCAGGGCATGGCCGGCTGTAGAATCAACCAGACTGTCAATCTTAGGAAGCAGGTAGCTATCCTTTGGACATGCCCTGTTCAGGTCTGTGTAGTCTACACACATCCGCCTGGTACCATTCGGTTTTTTGACAAGGACAACATTGGCTACCCAATCCGGGTAGTAGCATTGCCGAATGAACCCAGCGTCGAGGAGCTTTTTGACCTCGGCGGCTGCCGCCTGTGACCTCTCCTCGCCATGATCCCTCTTCTTTTGCCTAACTGGCTTTATTTTGGGATCAACGGCTAGCTTGTGGACGGCTAGATCCGGGCTGACGCCTGGCATCTCCTCCACTTCAAAGGCAAAGAGGTCTTTGAACTCTCTCAGGAGTTGGAGCAAGTCTGCCCCCAACTTTTCAAAAGCGATGGTCCCAACTTTAATTGTTCTGTCAGGACGGCTGTCGTCCAAGACGACATCAATGCTTTCACCAGCCGGCTGGGGCCGGGAGTCGTCCGGCCTTTCCCAGGCTAGTGATTGCTATTTCATTTTTCTGGCGGGGGCCAATTGGTCCGCCTTTCTCTTTGTACCGCCTGACTTAGGGATAAGCCCGACTTCTTTGTCATCGAGGTCAGTAGGTTCCTCGCTGGGGCCGGCTGCATGGGCAGTCGGCCTAACGTCTGAGAGATAGCACTCTCTAGCCGCCTTTTGATCCCCGTTTAGGGAGCCTACTGACCCATCATCCCTCTCGAATTTTATCAGCATGAGAGAGGGGATGATTACCGTCTTGGACTGATTGAGGGTTGGACGTCCCAATATGAGGTTGTAGAAAGTCAGCTCTTCGACTACCAGAAACTTGACGACCATGTATCGTCCTTCCCCCCTGCCTCCCAGCCAGATGCGTAAGTTGATCCTACCTACCTGATGCACTACCCCACCTCCAAAGCCGACTAGGGGGTGGGGAACTTTGTGCATACTGCTGGGCTTGTACTTTAGCTTCGCCAGGCAGCGGTAGCTTATCAGGTCAGACGAGCTCCCGGTATTGATTAAGATCCGGCCAACTCGTTGATTGGCAACTTTACATTCGATGACGATGGGGTCATCGTGGGGCCGCCTGACCGTACCCTTGTCTTTCTCAGAGATGAAGACCTCTGAAAAGACGTCTTTCGACGCCTGGCCCTCATCCTCTAAGGTGGACAACTTTCTGATGTTGTCCTTGGCACCCCGAATGGTGGGACCACCACTAGCGAAGTCGCCTGCAATGGTGTAGATATGCTTTTCATCTGTGTCAGAGCTCACCACCGGCTTCTTAGACGATTGTCCACCGTTTTTGGGGTTTCCCTTGGACTTTGTCAGATAGGACTTCAAAGCCCCTTCATCAGCCAATCGGTTCAATAGCCGCCTGAGGCTGTAGCAACCATTGGTGTCTTGGCCAATGTCCTCATGGAATTGGCAATACTTGCTCTTATCACGATTTTTGACAACGCTCTTCAGAGGAGCCGGCTTCTCAATGGTCAACCGGTTTTTTATCTCCATGAGGATGGAGAAGCAGTCCTTGTTGAACTCGTACTTGGGGACGTACGATTCCAACTTCTTTTGCTTCTTCTGGGATGACTGACCCTTGAAGAACTAGGTCGAACTTGAATGTCGACCCATCTTTCAGACCCTTGAAGAAGTCTGTGTACGCAACTTTGTCAGACAGTCCTTGTAACTGAATTCTTATCAAATTGAACCGCCTGACATAGGACCGAAGTCCCTCCTTGTCACCCTGCCGGATAGCCCCTAGGTCGAGACTGGTTTTCTTGGCCGGGATGTTCATGGAAAAGTTGGACGCGAAAAAATATGCAAGTGTCTTAAAGTTATTGATGCACCCAACCGGCAGGTTGCCGAACCACCATTACGCTATGCCCTTCAGTGTTGCCGGGAAGCATCGACACCAGGCAGCGTCATCCAACTCGTGTAGGTACATGAGGTTGGTATAGGTCATCAGGTGGTCTTCCAGGTTGGTAGTACCGTCGTAGGTACCTACCAACACGTTCTTAACCTTAGCCGGCTGTGCCGCCTCGGTTTTATTTAGGGAAAAAATGAAAATAAAACAAGTCCAACTTGATTAAATTCAATTTTAAAGGTGCACAAGCCTGATTTTCCAAAATTACTTTGGAACATTTTAGGTCTTTCTTGATGCTTAAAATTGAAAGAGCTATGTCCATAATTAATTTAACCAATATGCAAATTAATAATGGATTTGACAAAATAGGGAATTGGAAAAATAAATTCATCATCCAATGATAAAATTTTCCAACTTTTATACTTGTGTAAAATAACAAGATTACGTCTTCCAATATGAAGATTAATCAACATTTACTCACAAGCATTTGAACTTCAAGGATTTTAATCAACCAAATATGAAAAATCCAAAATTAGTTCAACATGGAATATAGGGTTACAGTTCCAATCATTTAAACATTTAAAGATTAGATCTTTAACATACTAGGAAGTTAAAATTACATATTCACAACAAGTACTCACACATTAATGCAATTTATTTGCATAATTGTGAAAAACAAGTTTATGTGAAAAAGAACATATCAACTTAAGCACATATTATAACTCCATAATCATGCTTAAAAGATATTTAAATTGCAGTATATTAGGTATGCAATAATGCATTTAATCTACCCTTGACATGCTTGCATTAATCAAGGCATAAAAGATTTAAAATTTTCGTTGAAAACGAAAAAACCCTAAAAAACAATGAGTTTCTGGTTCGAATTTGGCTTTTGTACAATCCTTAAAAAGGGTTGAAACTGATTCAGAATGTCGATTCCACCCAAAAAAAACACTATTCTTGAGCCAAAATCAAGGTTTGACAGCCAAAACAAGAAAAATACAAGTTTTAAAATTAGTTAAAACGAGCTTCTAATCTAATTAGAAAAGCAAAACCATAATTTAAATCTACTTTAAAACACCTTAATTAATAAATAATTGCAATAATTAAAAGGAGCGCGGCTCCGATACCGCTGTAGCGTTTCATAGTGACCCTCACTACGCGGAAAGAAACCCCCTAAGACCCGCCCCGATAACTAAAGCAATTAAAGCTCCGACTGTTCGTACCCTCGAACTCGACTCGATCGTCCTAAGCCGCGAAAGTTAGTCGGGACCCAGACAAAATATAAAAATTAGGGTTTTACGAACTTAAGGTATTCTCAACAATGGAGATGCCTATATAGTTCCACTCAAGTGTGTATCCTCAAAATCCCAACCAAGTGGGTATTTATAGAGAATGGGGACTTGAACCCTTTGTTCATGATCAATGTGGGATCATGTGCAATTGTGATAATTTATTTAATTCTAAATTAAATAATTAATCAAAGCAACCACCATGCAACAATTGTCAAGGGGAGAGAGAGAGTTAGGTGAGGACCATGACCATGGGAGGGACCATTGCCTTGCTCCCCAAGGCATGCTCCAAGCATTGGTCCCACCTCTCACAAACCTGCATCACCAAGGGCTGCTGGGCTGCAGCCAGCTAGCATGCCAGCACGCACTCGCTGGCCTAGATAGCACGCACAGCCCTAGCCAGCACATGCAAATTGCGTGCTGCTAGGCGCTGGGCGTTGCTAGTGCTGCTGCTGCCTAGCCATCGCACACGCATACGCACTAGGCAATGCCTAGCATGGCGCTGTTGTGCGAGGCTGCCAGCACGCTGCACGTTGCGATGCCATGCATGCACACGCACACACGCATAGGCCTAGCCATGCGATAGGCTGTGTTGTGTGCTGCGATGGTGCGACAGCCCTAGGCATACACACACGCACTCACATGCAAGTTCCTAGCACTGCGATGGTGTTGTGCTTGTGCGATGGGCTGCGATAGTGATGCTATGCCATGCGAAGGCTACGATGGCATCTAGGCACCCATGCACGCATGCTGCGGTGGTGTTGTGCCATGCGAAGGCATGCACACATGCAAGCATGCTGCTGCGATGGGCTGCCTTGTCCGCCTAGGCTTGCGATTAGCTAGCTTAGCCTAGCACTTAACATGGCTAGGCCAATGTGATGCTACGGCTATGCTCGTACTTGTTGCCTGTGATTTTACGACGCTCGGTCTCGACGCCGGCAACGTCTGTGTTCGTAAAACTCCGACGACTCATTGAATCCTTCGGATTAATTCGTCGTCTTGGATCGGTTGTTTGATTAGGTTCGACCCAAAGGGTTCAGTTAAGATTAAGCTGTAATACTAATTATACATTAATATTCCTGTTCGGAAGTGGCCTCCACCTAGGCATTCCGATCACTTGACCTTACTGAAGAATTAGCTCTATAATAATTCTGAACCCTCTATCAGAATAATACACTTGTTGGAAGGACACCATTCCTTTCATATGGGGGGGTTTTTTACCACCTTGACAAAAGTGGTACAAGTTTATGTCCACCCTGAATTATTTCGTATGTTCGTGTCTAAAGTGGTACAAAAATCAACCAAATGTATAAGTAAACATAATGTTTTAGGTAATCATAATTTTTTAGGAGAAATATGGAGATTAATTGTAATCGGTTTTTTTAGGTAATCATAATGTTTTGCTAGAAACCAACTGTGATTTGTGAACTAATGCGATTACTTTACTACTAGTAATAATCCGGTCCTATGAGGTCACACATATGAGTATATGTGAAGAGTTGCGACGTTTATTATAATATAACTAAGTGACAAATGAAATCATACATTTTTTCACTGATCATACATTAAAAGGTGAAGATAGAGAAAGAAATTGGGTTTAAGTAACAGAAGAAGGTGACGGTTGAGGAGGAGTTCGAAGTTGAAAGGGTGAAGTGAAAAGGTTTGATTTGACAATTCAATGGGAGGATTAATAAGTAAAAATGCATGAATTGCAATAAAGAGGAAAACCGGGACACGAGGAAGAAATAAGTTAGAGAAACGAAAAGGGTTTTTTTTTTAATGTCTGCATTTGCTTACGTATTACCCACTTGTCTTTTCTATGCAGTAATGATGTATTACATGTGGCTTTTAAAAAATGTGGCTTTTCAAAAACATTGCTTCGTTTATTGTGTTTTACAGAATTATCAATTCTCATTAGACCTTTTTCTTAAAAAACCCCTTTACTTGTCTTTTTAGTTCCTTCGTCTTTATTGTCATTTTTTTTTCGCACCTTCTAGTTAATCCAAATTGTTAGAAATCTTTTCCCCTTATTCCTATCGTACGAACATCGAAACCATGGCGAACAATAGTGAAGTCAGTGCAATGCTTGCGCAGCTTGAATTGGTGTTCAGTAAATTGGCTGAAATTCGCACCGTGTGGCAGGACAAGGAAGAAGAATTGGATACCATGATAGCGGAACATACGGCAAAGCTACAAGAAGCCAAGGTTTTGTTGGCCCAGTTGAAACGGCTGCGAAACCAGCGCGTTGCAAGCTTCGTCGGAACGTTTATGATGTTGATGAGAAGTTGGAATGCATAATTAAATATAAGAATCACCACAGATATGCTCTGGTATGCCTTTTAACTTGCGCATGTGTCTTTGTCTTTTTATTTGTGGAATAATTATATGTGTGGATCTTGAAAATTTTTCTTTTGGGGGCCGATAATTTTTAACGTAATTGGATGACTATATTCGTCAGATGTTGTGTCTTCAATGAATTTGTCATAAGTTAATGTCTTAATTTATTTACCATCTACGCATCACGATTTAATTCACAAGTAATCAAGCATTGAAAAAGTTAAAATCACGTTGTCAACTACTATACTTTTATGTCAGATATTGATAAATTTTGATAACGTCGTGTCACCTATAGTTATCAATTTTAATTACTATAATAATATACCGATCTTGTAGAGAAAATAAATTTAAAAATCAAATTCACGAAAAAAAAAGGTGAAATGATATAATTAAGTCAATAATAACACGAAAACAAAGGAAAAAAGAACTTTTTTTTTATAAAAATTGATTAAAGAAAACAAATACTTGTTCCGTTAGTAATTGATGGTAAATACTTGAGTGAAATTTCGGGATAAGTGGACAAAAAATACACTACTGATTTGTGAGAATAGTAGGAAGTAAAGAGGGAATAGTACGTGTCGGACTGCTTTTTAATTGGGAAATGGAACTGGTTTCCTAGGTGAAATTTACAAGAATTTAGTCATACACATTATGCAATTTGTTTACCTTATTGGACTGAGAGCTCACACTTCAAGCTGTTATATCGTTCGGGAGGATATGGCGGAGACGGGGCGGCAGTTCAACAGAGGGATGAAGTTGTTAGAGGAGGTCATGTAGAACAGAAGGATGAAGGTGGTGTTGGAGGAGGTCTTGGAGAACGGAATGAGGTTAGTGGTGTACATGATCCTTTGGGATGCATAATTAAATATAAGAATCACCATAGATATTCTCTGGTATTGCTTTTAACTTGCGTATATGTGTTTGTCTTTTTATTCGTGGAATAATTATATGTGTGTGACTAATTTAGTTCTTGTGTTGTTTTCCTTGTGCGTAGCCTCTTCCTGGACGTTGGAAGTCTTTTGATTCTAGTTTTTCGGCTCCTGTTCGTGTTCAACGAGGTCCGGGAGGGCCATCGTGGAGTGTGGAATTGCTCGGTGTTGATCTTTGTGACTGTCGTGGTCTGTTCTTGTATTCTGGTTGGGAGAACTTTGTGGCGGACAATGATGTTGAGCATGGTGATACTCTCAATGTCCGTTATTTTGGTAAGGGGTTTTTCCAAATTATTGTGTCAACAGATGTTGATGATGGTGATGATGGTAGCTAAGATATCATTTGTGTTTTGAAACCTTGTGTTGGTTTATGTCTGAAGTAGCTTTTGAATTTTTGATAACCTAGTTTTAACTGCATCCTTTTGAATTATGCTGAGCAGAAATAATTTGGTATTCTTTGCTTAATTATGTAGTGTCTTTTGGACAGTTTTTGTGTATTGGATAACAGTATTGGGATTTTCATCAATTGTTCAACTGTAAATAGTTTCAAAGTTTGTTTTTAAGCCCAAAAGTTATTCGCAAAGTCCTGATGCTGAATAGTGAAAATAGTTTATTCCTCCTTGAAACTGATTTCAAGAGCTTGAGATTTACATGTTGTGAAAATTAGCCACACTCTTTTCAACCCCCCCTTATAGAGTATACTTGTTACTATTTCATCACCTTGTTGATCCTTCAATATCTTTTGAGAAGATTAAATATCTTTCACAAATTCTATCAGAATATAGGTTTTAAAGGATAAGTTTCATATTTAAACTTAATCCTTTCAAAACCGAATTTCTTGTGTTTCAAATATTTGCTTTGCAGAAATTCCTTAACGATAGGCTGAATATTTCTGTTGTAATTTGAACGTTGAGTGTCAAATGCGGCGCAACACACCTTCGCTCCCCGTAAGAAGATGCACTCTTATTTAAGTCCAATCGAATATATGTGGATCGATATTCAAGTGAACCTTTTAGTCTACTTCATAAGTCTGTGCTTGCCGATTTTGGTGTAAAAATGAAAGATTTATCAATTAAGAGTTAATTGTTCAAAACTTGAAAATTCTGGTGTTTTCCAATATTCATCAAATACCGTATGTCAAGACTGTGACATGAGGGTCAAGGTCTTGAAATACTATGCGGCGTAAAATACCTTTGCTCCCCCGATGAAGATGCACTCTTATTTAACATGCCCAACGCCAATCAAATATCTGAGGGTCAACATCGAAAAGGTGTTGAAGCCTGAATGTACACTTGAATAGGTCTTGCGGTTTACTTAGGGTTCAAAACAAATGTTCAACTTTCAAACATCTATTTTCAACAAAAATATTCAGCCTATCTTTAAATATTCCCCCTCAACAAAGCAAACTATTTAGATATACATTTTCAAACATCTTTTTTTTAACCTAAAAATAAACAACTGTAGACTACCTCTAATTATTTTCAAAATATTAATTGACGACTGTGGTGTATTATTATTTATTTGAATTGTAATTAAGAGGGAAAACCGGGAAACGAGGAGGAGGTAAATGTCTGAAACGAAAAGATTTTGAGCTTTCAAAAGATGTTTTCAAAGATATTTTCAAAAGCTTTGACACTGTATAGTTATGGATATTTCAAATAATAGTAAATTATTCATAACTTGAAATTTTTGGTGTTTTCCAATACTCATCTAATATTATATGTCAAGACTGTGACATGAGGGTGAAGGTATTGAAATACTATGCGGCGTAAAACACCTTTTCTCCCCCTTTCAATTTTCAAGGGAAATATTCAGCCTACCTTTAAATATTCCCCCTCAACAAAGCAAACTATTTAGATATACATTTTCATACGTCTTTTTTTGAACCAAATAATAGACCACTGTAAACTACCGATGAAGCCAAGGAAAAAATAGACCACTTTGGTGTATTATTATTTTGAAAATGCATACCACAATCGTTGAACAGTGAAAAGTACATATTTACGTTTTAAATTACCTCTAATATTGTTTAATTCATAAAGTCCAAATATAAAATTACATAAATTTAGATATCCTCATATTTTTGCAGAGGTTCAATACTAGCAAGTCTTTCAACCATATCCGGAGAAAAGACCCTAACATAAGATGTTCTATTACCGGCATAATAAATAAACATTATTTCACCATCAACCAAGTAATTTTTATTAACAAAACTTTGCCACCCAATACCAAACCACATATTACTTTTGGTTTCTCCAATAACCTTCACTAGCTACATAGGCCATATATGACTATTAGGGCCTCGAAGAACTTCCACAGGTCTACAAACTTCAGCCAACAAGGAAGTCCATTCCTCGGGAAGTACCTACATTATTCACAAATTTAATTACAAACAGAAAAAAAAAAACAATTAATCTTACATAATATTTAAGACAAAAACCAAATAACATACCAATGTAAGTCTACATCCATCTCCAAACACAACAATATGACATGGGAGGTTACTGTACATCTCTACGATTTAGAAATTATGATTAATATGTTATGCTTAAGAAGAATCTGTATTTATATACAATCAAATCCCAATAACAACAACAATGTACTATGTTGTCAAAGTGTTTTAATTATGTGTACACATGTTTGACCTAATTTAAAACCAAATATGAATACAATTAAAGTTTCATATATTCCTCAATCTATTTTGACTAAAACGATTTAATCATAAATTAATCCTCAATGCATTCTGAATTAAATAAATCTTTTTTATTTTAATTGACAACAACGCTTGACTAATTATAATAGTCAAAATCCAGTACAATTAATAGTCTAGTATTACTTTCAATGTAACTTATCTTAAAAATAATTGAAATCATAACTTTAAACATATATTATAAATGAAAATAAGGTATGAACTCCATTAAAAAGAAGGGGACAAAAAACATCTTAAAATTTAGAAAGTTAAAACATAATATTGGCATAATATTTGATGAATACCGAGACAGAAAAATGGCAGTAAATAAAATATTGGAACAGAATATTTGACGAATATATCTTCTTATATTTTTTATAAAACCTTTCCGATTTTCAAATATGGAGGTAAATAAGGTTTCGAAATTCATTTTGGAAATAACTTTTTATATTTTTGATAAAACCTTTCAGATTTTCAATAAATATATTGACCTTGTTTCCCGCGTCCTTATTGCCAAATACATGCATATGTACTTATTGCCTTCATCCATTGAATTTTCAAATCACAACTCTTCACTCCACCTTTTCACCTTCTCACTCCTCTAAAACCGTCACTTCATCCAATACTTAAGCCCCCGTTTTATCTTTCTCTCCTTGTACTTATTGCCTTCACCCATTGAATTGTCAAATCACAACTCTTCACTCCACCTTTTTACCTTCTCACTCCTCTTAAACCGTCACTTCATCCATTATTTAAGCCCCCGTTTTCTAACTCTCTCCTGTCTCCACCTATTTCACCTTCATCTCCACCTCTAAGCCTCATTCTTTACAGCAATGGCGCCCAAAAGAAAGTACATTGCCTGTTAAATCTTAATTCTCTTTGTTTAGTTCCTAAATTATTTCAAATTTCTCTCCCCAAACTTTTCAATTTCTCGCATTCTAAAACCTCCTTCACTTCCTCAATTATGGTTGGTTCTTTCTCCATATTAACGCTATACGCCACCTTAAGAAATCCCTCGAGAGATATTGACGCTGCAGATTATTCAAATAAGCCCCCTCGCGGTACTTGTTCGCTATCGGTCTCTCGCCAGTATTTAGCCTTGGACGGAATTTACCGCCCACTTGGGGCTGCATTCTCGTTTAATGTTATATACCCGTTTCGCGATTGCATTCCTCTGATGATCTGTAACATCCCGGTTCGGCCTTGTACAATCGATTCTCTTTATTTATTTTTTAGGTTTTATTTACAAATTAAAAGCAAAGATGAATTTATGCAGTCGGGGTGAGCTGTTACGGCTATTAGACGAGCATTGTCGTGAGGAGAATGATAAGCGTCGTAGTGATGAGGCTCGTTCGGAGTTTGACTTCCTGTATCTTCCTATTGATTTGAAGCGCGTCTTTATTCTCTATATTTTCTTGTCTTTTTCTGGTTTTATTTCCTTTAATTGAATTTGGGTAATTAACATAGGAGGAGAGGTAATTTGGGGTATGCCTTTGTGAATTTTACAGCCCGTTGACAATCAAAATGGTGAACTAAGAGTATTATATCTCCCTCAAGTTTCGATAAGCCGAAAATTGGTTATCGTAACTTGAGGGAGATATAATACTCAGTAATCTTATCTGGCCTTACTATCTGTAATTTTGATCAATTGGGATGGTTAAATTATTCGAAAGATTCATCACTTGCAGAGATTTCAGTCACGGCTAAATCATGTCCAGGCAGCTTAATCCCATCTAGATGGAACTCGGTGTCATCATTCTCCCTGTTACAACGGGAATCAGACCTGTATCTTCTCACCTGAGCAGCCTGATGTAATGAAAAGTTTAGATGAGTGTCATGAGAACTTTTAGCGGAACACCAATCCAGACAACAGAAGCCACAGTCACGCATATTATCATTGTTCCTCCATGGCATTTCTTTTATTCCTATTTTGCTTTCTTTTACTAATTGTTTCTAAAGTGTAATCGGGTGATTACGGGTAGAAGAGAGGTGATCTTGTAAGCGCTTTAGGGATCTAAAGGAAGAAATAAAAAAAAAAGTTTAAAAACTTACGGGTTGAACAACCCTAGGCGGAGACGTAGGCATTTTTTGCCGAACATCGTAATAATATTTGTCTCTTTTAATGCTTTTTTGCTTTATTTTACTGCTTTTACTTCAGTTTTATTTACGCAACATGTTTTTAAGCCTTGAAATAAATCTCAAAGCCTTGACACTGAATAGTTAAATCAGTTTATTACGCATTTGAACAACCCTAGGCGGAGACGTCGGCAATTTTTGCCGAATTTCGTAATAATATCTGTCTCTTTTACTGCTTTTTTGCTTTATTTTACCGCTTTTAACTTCAGTTTTATTTACGCTAATTGTTTTTAAGCCTTGAAGTAAATCTCAAAGCCTTGACACTAAATAGTTAAATCAGGTACGCCTTGAAACTTCGTTCAAGACCTTGAACTTTAAAACTTGCGACAATTGGCCATACTCTTTTCCAACCCCCCCCCCCCTTCTAGAGTATTCTTGTTATTATTCCATCACCCTATTGACCCTTCACCCTTGCCAGAATTCAACAAGGGGAGATAATATGTGCTATAACAAGCTTTTGACCATGTTGTGTTTACTCTTGTTTATATGTTATACTATGATTTTTTGTAGTTGAAGCTTATATCAGTTGTGATTTTGACTTAGGAGTGGGTTGTATGCCTTTCTTGTATGTTTGATGGAGGTCAAAGCCATTGCTAATATGCGGGTTGTATTGTTCAAGTCCAATATTTTCAAAGTTTGTTTTCTGAGTTATAATCGGCTTTATTTTAAAAAGACAAATTCGGATGAAATATTCACTTAGCTCAAGGCCTTGACCTTAACCCTTAAATGAAATACAAATAACTGAGCTCATTGATTTCTTTTTCTTTAAGGCCACTTTAGTACAAAACTGATTCATTCAAACATTAGTTTTGAAGACGCTCTACGAATTATTTTACAAAGCCTTGTAAATTATCTCAGGACCTTTACCTTGTATTATTAATACCACAAACACTCTACGAATTATTTTACAAAGCCAAGAAAAAATGATCTCAAGACCTTAACCCTGTATTATTAATACAACAAACAATTGACAATTGGAATAATATTTTATATTATTAATACAATAAACAATAGGAATAATATTTCGTCAACTGACACTTTTTTAGTATTAAACAAAACTGTAAACTGAAAATAATAACCATATCCTAGAACCCTTATTACACACATTCCAAACTGAAATGAATTATCAATATCCAAATCCTGTAAGATTATTCAGAACATTCCACACTGAAAAAAATACAAATAGAAATACAAGTAGAAATACAAGTGTAACTGAGCTCATTGATCTGTCAGCTCAGGCATTCGGCCCCTCCTTTGCCTGGCCTTGAAGTTAACCCCAGGCACTGGTAAATCATGCATCTGCATCCAAACAAAGTTATGACAGATTCAGATTCAAAGTACACAGGTGAAACAACTACTTTAAGATCAAACCTCACATTATTCGATCCAGCTTGTAGGGGTCCAACACTATCCCTTCCATCCCTTGGGTGTTGTTCACAGTAAGCAACATCCAATAGCTTCAACCACAAAACCCAATACAAATGGAAAAAGGTTACTCTAAACTTTATTTGATTGAAGCAGAACACTATGCATACTATGCAATATAATACAAATACAAAAGTGCTTACCCCTAGTTTCCCGTAGTCGTCGGACAACAATTTGTCTGATTTTGCTGCCTTCCCAATCTGCTGCATTGTCCACACTTTAATTCTTGGAAAAACATCTCATTGAATAGGATCCCTATCCAACCGATCCAAGTAAAATATCTGCCAAATAATAAAAGCAAAACAAGAAATTACTAAACAACAAAAGCACAAGATCAAAAAAGAACAAGCAACAATACACTGAAACACATACTACGACAAATATTGCACACCTGCCGCATCCACTGGCAAACCCATTAGCATAGAAACGTCGAGCAAAATTTTGTACGCTCTCCAGCAACTTCGACAACACTAAAGAACACCAATCATACTCGATTGCCTCCATAGCACAGCTTACAGCAGGTAGTAGGTGACTATGGAGTACAACACCATCTCTAAAGCAATTATCAAGAACAACCCGAGGTGACTGTGTGGGACACAACACCATCTCTAAAGCAATTATCAAGAACAACGTCTTGAATTCCTCTTCCTCTCCAGCATCAAAGTACCCCTCCAACCGATTCATCATATCTGAACTTAATGGTATGCCTACAGACGTGTACACCTGACCAGATTGTCTACCAGACTTGGACTCCCACTGTTTTGGGGTTTTTTGAGGTGTCCTACGGGAGAGTTACAGCACCGGGAATGTACGCCTGACTTCTGTACCTGCAAAACCACGAAACTCCGGTGGGGTGGAGTTCCGCCTCCGAAGGTCAAGTTAATATGATTCCGGATGAAATTACGCACGGAAAGTAAACTGGTTCTCTCGGATTCCGGGAGATTCCGCAATTAATATTGCTCGGGTTTGGTGTGTGTATTTATGGATGTCCATAAATGAGGTAGATTCCTCTATTTATAGCAGATGGATCTGCTCCCCCATTGGGGGTACAATGCCACGTGGCATCCATTGGTTGGATTCCCATGGTGCAATAGGGTGGTGACACGTGTCAGGCCCCTATAGGGCCACGTGTCTAGGGTAATTTTTACCCTAAACATTTGCCCCTCACGGGTTCTGACGTAGCTATGCCACGTGGCACCTGTGACACTTGCTAACCGGGAAGGAAGGCGACGGTTCGCCTCCTTCCCCACTTTTTTCAAATTTTGAACTAAGGGGAAAGAGGAGGTGACGGTTCACCTTCTTAGATTTCCTATAAATAAGAATCCCCCTCCTTTCATTTCTCACTTTGTCATTTTTGAGAGAAATTTCTTGAGAGAAAAAGCGAGAGCTTCTGACCCTGCCTACTTGCTCGTGCAAACAGCCTTTATCTTCTTCCGGATACCGCTTGAGTTACGCAGTCCGTCTCACTAAGGTATCCTTTTGACTTAATCGGTCTTTTTTGATTAGATGTTTGATTATGCTGCAACCGGATTTTGCCGTCTGGAGCTTTTTTAGGCAATTTTTTATAAATTGCGTCTATTGAAAATCTCAGCCAGGGTAGACCGTCTGAGGTATCTGCAGGCACTCTTGTTGAAGAGTTACATTCAATAGACCCTCAGCCGGTTTACACCGTCTAGGGCATCAAACAAGCAATCTCATTGGTGAGTTGCATTCAATTGACCCTCAGCCGGTGTAAACCGTCTGAGGTATCTTCAAGCAATCTCATTGGTGAGTTACATTCAATTGACCCTCAGCCGGTGTAAACCGTCTGAGGATCTTTGAGCAATCTCATTGGTGAGTTGCATTCAATTTACCATTAGCCGGTGTAAACCGTCTGAGGTATCTTCAAGCCATCTCATTGGTGAGTTGCATTCAATTGACCCTCAGCCGGTGTAAACCGTCTGAGGATCTTTGACCAAACTTTCTTTTGGTCTGCCTTGCTGTTTTCCCAGCCGGTTTCACATCGTCTGGGGGGTGAGCAAGCAATTTCTTCCTAAACCGCTTTGCTGGAACCCCAGACCGGTCCTCTACCGCCTGGGGTGCCTTCAAACAGCCTTTTCATCTTAACGAATACACAGCCGGCCTTCAGGCCGCCTGTGTTGGTTTCATTCAATTTCTTTGAGCTGTCCTCTTGTGAGCCTCAGCCGGTTTATGCCGACTGGGGGGTCTTTGGACAATCTAATAAAAATCCCAGATTATTTGCTTCTGCAAATCTAACCCAACCGGCTTTTCCCGCCTGTGGTATCTTTGGGCAACATTGGTGATCAATTTTCCTTCTTTTTCCAATTTTTAGTTTGCTCAAAGTGATACCGTTTGGGGTATATTTGGTCAACAACCGTCCCAAACTGTTATTCAATCTCAAGGTAACATCTTGGTTCCTTGTCTTTTTGGAGCTTATTTTTGAATCTTTTGGCTGTAAATACCTTAAAATAATGACCTCACCCATCACACACACGGCACACCACAATTTAGAGGTCAGCCGGTCTCCTGGTACGGCTGAGTCTAGGACTGGGGGTGCCGCCTCTGGGTACGGGTAGTCTCCTTGTTCATCTCCAAAATCGACCGTCTCTGTCTTTGTGCAGGACGCAATGGCTTGCATAAAAACGACTGCCTTCGACCCAGAGTACAGAGAGGCAGACTCTGGCGAGCTGCCGCCTGACCCCAATCAGACAAAGGGGACAAGGGATTCTCCGCATGGCACCCCAAGCACTCCTAGTGATGGGATTTTAGGAATGGGTATGGGAGGCGATGAAGATGCCGCCTCGCCTTCTAGAGTCGAGCTGGAACACCAAGAAGAGGGTGCCAGCAACGACGAGGCCGCCTCCTCATCCGGTAGATAGCAGAGTGGCAGCAGCAGCAGCCTCTTGACGCCGGATGCTGATAGTGAGGCGGAGGAGAGGCCTAATTGGAATAATAAAGGCGACCCTTTCCTCATCGTCGTTTCTGCCAAGGATAGGTCTAGCATCGCTAATAACTTGGAGGACTTCATAAAAATTTGCCCTCTTGGGAACAAATGGAAAATAATTGTGCCGCCTGAGATGGGCACTATTGTTTGGGAAGACGAGCAACCCAATGCAAACGGGTATTTTGGCTGCTATGAAGCGACATTCCTGGCTGGCCTCCGCTTCCCCATCATCATACAATAAAGGCCATCCTTCGAGGGTATGGCCTTGGTATCTGGCAGTTAACCCCCAACTCATGGGTTAACATTTTGGGTTACATTGCCGCCTGCGAGATGCAGGAAATCAACCACGACTGGGAGGCCTTCGCTCACATGCATTACTTGAGCAGAAGTCCAGGCGGTTGGAGGGCCTGGTACACATTGACCACCTATCCCCAGTACTTGATGACTTTAGACAAACCGTCTAAGTGGTCCGACTGGAAGAACATGTTCTACTTGGTCTCCGCCCCTACTCAAGAGGAGAACCGGGAGTATAGGATATACAACCGGAAGCCGACCCTTGGGTCACAAGTGCAAGAAGCCTCGTATTCCGGATGAGGACTATGAGCGAATAATAGAGTCTAAGTTCATTGAACAGACCACCACAACCCTCTCCAATGGGGACTTAATAAGTGTACCCAGAAATTGGGTACCTAGGCACGAATTACTTCGATACAAGGCGTTTATGTCCGTCTGTAAGCTTAGCACTCAGTTTGATAAACGTAGGTCACATTAGTGATTGCCCCTATTTTATTTTGTAATAACTTGTTCCTTGTTTGGTCTGTGTTTCTGACCGGATGAGTTCTTTTGTGCAGTGCGTGGATTAGCAATGCTGCCTGCTGACAAGACACCCGCCAAGTCAGCCGCTGAAATTCGCAAAGCTAATGCGGAGAAAAAACTTTCTACCCAAGCGGCGAAGAAGGTATCTTGCTTTTCCTTTTTTCTTTTTACATAAATTTTCGTTTGGCTTCTATGCCGCCTGATTCTATGCTCATTTTTAGGATGGGAGCAAGGTGCCCCATTCTATCTCCAAAATAATAAGGCCTCGGCCTGGAGATGAGCCGCCTATCCACAACAAGGCGAGAAAGACTTTCTCCTTGACAGTACCCAGCCGTCTGACGATTGGGGGTAAATCTGTCAAAAACCTCGACTTGGGTTTGATCTATCAAAGAGGCAACCGGATGTTCCTGAAAAGGAGACGGCGTCGCCTAGGGCATCTGGCGCTTCAGTACCGGCTGAGGGCAGCCACGACCCTCAGCCTACCTCCCAAGGTACTATTGACCCCTTCAACCCTTCTTTGCTTGGCAAGCCTATGCGGGTCAGGTCGCACTCCCAGCTCTAGCCAGAAGACTCTTCTTGTAGCCGGCAGTCAATAGGAGGGAAGTATGTTGCCTTCTCACCATCTTTTTCTGGTGCAGATCACTCCCCTCGCTGGCCAGATGTACAAAGGTATGCTCGGGCCATGCTGAAGGTCGTCCCCAAAGAAGAGAAGGAGGTGATCCCAGGGATCCACACCTTCAATGCCGACCAGGTTCTGGCCGACCTGTCTGAGGTACATAATCTTTCAATTTTTTTCAAGTTATTATGCCGCCTAGCCCCTTCTGACACCGTTTGGGTTTTTGTAGTCAATGTTGCGCGTGGAAGGGCTCAAGTGTGAGGAGGTAAGACAGGCTAAACGGGATGCATCTGACGCCCATAACGTTGCCCAGTATTCCATGATTATGCATGAATTGAAAACTAAAAGCATAATCATGCAACAGGCGGATTCCATCAAGGCGCTCCAGAAGGCGCTCAATGAAGCCGACACCAATCTCCACAATCTCAAGGCGGAAAAGGAGAATGCCGAGGCGGAGCTGAAGAAAGTGAACGACTCTTCCAAACTTCTGGAGGTGGCCAGGACGGAGAACACAGATCTACTTGCTGACAACGTCCGCTTGAAGGAGGCGGCAGCCAAGGCCAGCGACAATTTCAAGGCTACGCTGGAGGCTTAACAGAGTCGGCTCATCGAAGAGAATGAACAACACTATATCGCTCGAATGCAGAAGGATTGGTCCCTGGTTCATCCGGACACGGAGTACACCGTTTGGGAACTTGCCTACAAATACGCAAATCTTGCCATTGATGCGCAGGAAACAAACCAGCCGGCTCCGGAGCCTTATGAGGAGTGGGTCTAAAAGCAGATTGAGGCCATGCAGGCGGAGATCGACTTAGAAAGGGGAGAGAATCAAGAGGAGATTGTCCCTCCTGCCCCAAGAGCCGCCTCGTAGAGCCAGGATCAGCCTCCGCCTCAGCCATAAAGCTCTTAGTCTTCTAATTTTCCGGCCTGCGTACCGTATGCTTCTATTGTATCTTTTACCAGACATGGGTCCGGCTAACAATTGAACAAGTTTAATGTTAATATAATTTTATGCCGACTGAGTCGGTCATCTTTGCAACACTTGCTCTATTTTTCCCTTTGTTTGCTTTTCATTGTATGCTTGATGTTTTTTTTTTTTTTTGAAAACTGACATTGTCGAATGTGTTGACTATGCCTGCCCCTGGGTGGGTGATTGTTTAGTGCAAACACTAAGCAAATAGCCGCCCATACATGCCCTGATCAATAATTAACCGGTCTGGGTCAGGCGGGTTTAGGTCAGACGCATGTTAATGCGCTGATTGCCGCTTGAGTGGCGCTTAGAGAATGAAATCGGGGTCTATGTGACCGCTTGTGCGAGAAGTCTGAGCCGGCCTATGCCGGCTGACAATAGACTTCTCACCGGCTCGGTTACCTTGGGGTAACAGCCATATGGAATTTTCCAAATTGGTGGGAAGTAAATTGGATAGAATTTTCGCCGCCTTAGTTGCCTTGGAGCAAAGAAGGCTGCGGCTTGAATTGTAATTTCCCCGGTTGGGGTACCATGGGGTAACAGTCGGTGAAGATCTGTTAAAAGTTGGTTAATGTGCGCATAAGCCGACTGGGTTGCTTTTTGGCAATAGCCGGCTGCCCAACAAGATTTAATTTTGCCGCCTGTATTGCCTTGGGGAAATAACCGGCTCTATCTTGTTTTTAATAGGTCATTCGAACGGTCATGGGCTTAACCTAGTCGGTTAAGACCGTCCGACGTTTTGACGCTTAGAACAATGTACCACCCGGAAGGGAGATGCTCTCTTCGACAAATTCACCCAGAAGGGCGTTGTCGGATGTCTGTTCGGAGGTGAAGCAGACGGTTAAATATGTCGGCTTTGTGCCTTTTAACCGGCTAAGTTAGGTACTTAGCGTTTTTTGGTTTATGTTTGGGGAAAATAGATGCCCGATCTTAGAAAATACCCGGATGTGTTGTTCACATTGGGACTTTGGTACACAAACAAATTGAAATTTGGTATTTCTCATTAATTTACTCTATTTACAAAAAAAAAAAAAAAAAAAAAAAAAAAAAAAAAAAAAAAACAATTACATCTTCCTAGAAGTAGTACTTTTTTAAGTTATCCACATTCCAGGTCCTAGGTAGCTTCCTACCGTCTGGGTTTCCAGGCGGTAGGTGCCGCCTCTGACTTCGTCATATATCCGGTAGGGGCCTTCCCAATTCGGGGTCTGCTTCCCTTGCTCATTTGCCTTGCCAGTAGCTTCCATTTTTCGTAGTACAAAGTCCCCAACTTTGAGAGGACGCTTGCAAACTCTTTTGTTGTAAGCCCTCGTCATTCTCAGACGGTATATTTCAATGACACAAGGCGGCATTGCCCCTGCGCTCTGGGAGTGAATCCAATGCTAGGCGCATGGCCTCCCAGTTAGCCTCCTCATCATAGAGCATGACTCGGAGTGTTGGCTCATAGAGTTCAATTGGCTGAACCGCTTTAGTGTCGTACGTCATTAGAAACGGGTTTCACCGGTTGCCCCCCTTTTCGGATGTTCTAATGGCCCAAAGGACGTGAGGTAACTCATCCGCCCATAGACCACCGGCTCTTTTTCGATCTTCTTTTTTATGCCGTCTGAGATGAGTTTTTTGAAGGCTTTCTACCTGACCGTTTGCTTGGGGGCCAGCCAACAGATGCAAAACTATGCGAGATCCCCTGATCTCCCAACAATCCTTGAGGGCAGGCATTTCAAACTGAGGACCGTTGTCAAAAACCATAGACATAGGCACCCCAAAACGGGTGAGTGATGATGTCTCACCAAATAAAGGAAATGACGTCTTTGTCTTGATGCCTTTGACCGCCTCGCCTCAACCCACTTAGTGAAGTAATCTACAGCCACTAGAATATATCTTCTGCCGCCTGAGGCAGGCGTATAAGGACCCAAGATGTCCATCCCCCATTTTGCAAAGGGAACCGGGCTGTAGATAGCCGTCAGACCGGTTGTCGGACGGTGTATGAGCCGGCCAAACTTCTGACACTTGTCACACTTTTTCACTAAGTCCATGGCATCCGCCTCAAGGGTCGGCCAAAAATAGCCTTGTCGTCTGGCTCTCTTTGCTAGAGTCTTGCCGCCTATGTGTGAAGCACTAAAGCCCGCATGCAGATCCTCTAACACCTCTCTTCCCCTTTTTTAGGGTTACGCACTTCAGCAACGGCTGGAGGTACCCCTTTCTAAAGAGTTCCCCCTTGAACATTTCAAAGCTTAGAGCTCGCTTTTTAAGCGCTGCCGCTTTTGAGGAGGCATCCGGCAGGGTGCCGTCTACCAAATAATCCCGGATGGGGTCCATCCAGGTGGAGCTTCGGTCTAAGATTCCAATGGGATCATGCTCAATACTTCTTTTTTCCATGACCTCCCAAAAGACTGACTAAGGCGTATCGCAAGTGGCGGATGAGGCCAGCTTGGACAAAGCATCCGCCTGGTTGTTCTCGGACCGGGGCACTTGACTCAAATGGAACTCATCAAATGCCCCCGCCTCCTCTTTGACCGCCTGCAGGTATTTGATCATTGCCGGATGGGTGGCCTCGTAGTCACCATTGAATTGGCTGACGATCAATTGAGAGTCTGAGCAGGCGTCAACTTTTCTTGCCCCTGCCTCCTTACACATGCGCATACCGGCTAGCAGGGCCTCATACTCAGCTTCATTGTTTGAAGCCTGGAACTTGAACCGTAGTGCATATTCGTATGTATCCCCTTCCGGAGATTTGCAAATTACGCCTGCACCACAGCCGTTTACCGTAGAGCTTCCGTCTACAAATAACTTCCAAACCTGTCCGGCATCTTCCGGCTGAGTCGGCCTAGTCATTTCGTCAATGAAGTCAGAAAACGCCTGACCCTTCACTGCCCGCCTAGGCTCAAAAGTTATTTCCAGGCTCTGAATTTCAACAGCCCACTTGATCATTCGGCCGGATGACTCCATGGTAGTCATTGGTCGTTTGAGTGGCTGATCAGTATACACAATCACCGGATGAGCCAAGAAGTATGGCTTCAGCCGCTTGACTGCTTTGTAGAGAGCCAGCCCAAATTTTTCAATCATTGGGTACCGAAGTTCAGCGCTTCTGAGAATATGACTGATGAAATACATTGGAAGTTGTTTGCCGTCTCTCTCCGCA